>NC_059402.1:10807500-10845642 GCF_905220565.1 Melitaea cinxia | reverse complement strand
GTCTTGGCCACCTAGAAGCCCGGACTTAACGCTCCTGGATTTCTTCTTGTGGTCGGAAATAAAAAGACTTGTTTATACACGTGAATATGAAAGCCGTGATGATTTACGCATTGCGATAGTGGACGCTTTTGATAAAGTGAAAAGTGATACACATTAAGAAAATTAAAAGACAATTGTATCAAACATGTACGTTTGTGTATTGAACGCAGCGGACTCCATTTTGAGCAGTTGCTTCGATACTGAGAAGTGTAAATAGTGTAAATAAACTGTTAATAGATATGTAAGTTAATTATTCTGTAGATAGCTCCGATTTTTTCAATACGCCTGAAATTTATACCTAGGTACAGTCCGTTTATAAATTGATTTGTTGTGAAAAGAACAATCGTGGTTAATAATCGAAAAGAAGTTTAAATAAAATGGGTATTTCTGACGATCCTAAGCCGTGTAAAGTATGAAGGACAAACGAGTCTATCTACGTAAGTACTCGCTAGCTCGCGCCTATAAGTATACTTTTATCAACCGAAGCGCGCACGGACGTGTTTCATTCATATAAAATAATGAATGAATGATCAGTGCCTTACTACTTTCCAAGTCGATCGAGTAAAAATGAATATTAAAACTAAAACTTTTTTTAGTCAACATTACAATCGATTTATCCATTTTTATAGGTACTATAGATGATTCCAAAGTAAAATGTTTCGTTTCCAAAACGGTTATAAAATCACCGTGAATATATATATGTGTGTGTGTGTGTGTGTGTATAAAATATATATATGCAAATAAAATACTCGTAGGTATGCCTGCTACTTCGTTACCGCGCGGACCAGTCGATAACGGACGGAGCGGGCCGCACGCCGCTCGACATCGCCGTCGCGCACGCTAACGCAGACATTGTTACACTGTAAGTATAATCAATAATCTATTACGTAATCCAACCTAGAAAATAAGTATAATTTTTGATCACAATTTTTTATATACCTTTAATGGAACTAATGAGAGCCTATGTAATATAAACAGTTTGAGGTTAACGAAACTGAACGAGGAGATGCGGGAGAGCGAGATGTCATCCAATGACGACACGTACAACGAGGTGTTCCGCGACTACACGCAGCTGGCGCACTCGCACCCCGAGCGGCTCGTGCGCGCGCGCCACAACAACAACGAGGGTAGGTGGCGTGTCGTGTCGGTGTGACGACAACACTAGCCGACACGCACGACGAGTGTTCCGCGACTACACGCAGCTGGCGCACTCGCACCCCGAGCGGCTCGTGCGCGCGCGCCACAACAACAACGAGGGTAGGTGGCGTGTCGTGTCGGTGTGACGACAACACTAGCCGACACGCACGACGAGTGTTCCGCGACTACACGCAGCTGGCGCACTCGCACCCCGAGCGGCTCGTGCGCGCGCGCCACAACAACAACGAGGGTAGGTGGCGTGTCGTGTCGGTGTGACGACAACACTAGCCGACACGCACGACGAGTGTTCCGCGACTACACGCAGCTGGCGCACTCGCACCCCGAGCGGCTCGTGCGCGCGCGCCACAACAACAACGAGGGTAGGTGGCGTGTCGTGTCGGTGTGACGACAACACTAGCCGACACGCACGACGAGTGTTCCGCGACTACACGCAGCTGGCACTCGCACCGGTCATGCAAGCATGTTTCACTTAAAAAAATCTGGCGTTTCTCTTAATACGTGCGACGTCGCGTTGGCGTAACGGTCATAGCACTGGTTTGTGGTTGTTGCGCTGGCGGTTGCGGGTTCGATCCCCGCACATGACAAACATTTGTTTTGGCTATACACATGTTAACCGTGGTCTGGGTGTTTGTGCAGTCCTTGTGGGTCTCCCCACCGTGCTTCGGAGAGCACGTTAAGCCGTCGTTCCCGATTGTTATCATGTACACCTGATAGCGATCGTTACTTATAGTAGGTAATATATCGGCCAACCCGTATTGGAGCAGCGTGATGGAATAAGCTCTGATCTTTCTCTTATGTGGGGAAAGAGGGCTATGCCCAGCTGTAGTATATTACAGACTGAAGCGTCTCACACTAGTGTAACACTGTAAATCATTACGAACATTTAGTATACGAATGTCAATGTTTTACCCATTGTAGTTATTAATAATAGACATACACGTTTCAGGTGAACAAACGAGTGAATGACGAATAGAGAGGAGGTTTCGGCGACTGCATCTGTGGTGGCGAGACGAGTGATTACCGGTGATACATCACAATCGATTCAGTGCTTTTAACCCCTGTCTCTTACGTTTAAATACAAAACAAACCAACCTGAATTATAAAATTTACGTATTGTAATAATTTGACTAATTATTATATAAATGTAATATTATGTAACACAATTTTATTTCAAAGATCTTACAATATGTACGAAATATTTCTTTTCTTTTTGCACGGTGTCTATAATTGTGTGAACGAAATTCATAGGGAATTAGTTAAAAGTTTATGTTAGTTGTAAGATAAAAAGATTGATCAAATAAAATCTCATTAATATACTAAAGGTATATATAAAATTATTTCAGATATATATTGAAATTGATCTCTTGAAAAACGAGGCTTTAAACAAACATCGTTGAAAAAACTATAGCTGCCAAATTCCTATTAAAAAGACTTATTCATCATATCTTCCGAATGAAAAATAAAATATAAACTTGATTAATAAATATTATATATTTAATGCCATATAAATGGTTATGTGATGTGCTTTTGTATATTAAACCAAAGATTTTTTTATGCGGATACGGGCTTTAGCGTTGTAAGGAAAATTTCCGGGTGAGGGAAATATTACTTCATTATAAAAATACTTATCTTTTACAATTAATTATTAATAATTTTATATAAAAACAAAAATATGGTAAAAACAGAAGAAAATGTATTGTTAGATTTTATCATCACAGATTAGTTAATTGTGTTTGCTCGCAAACGAAAAAAAAAACCGACTTCGATTACATAGACGTCAAGTAATCCAACGTAAGTGGACGAAAAAAAAAATTAACAGACGAACTAGTCGTTGCTACAATTTTCGAGGCTTTCCCCTCAATTTCTCTAGGATTCCATCATCAAATCCTGGTTTCCTTATCATGGTACCGCCCTTGGGATACCTCCTTTCTAACAAAAAAAAGAATGATCAAAATCGGTTCATAAACGACGAAATTATCCCCGAACATATATATTCATCTCGATTCGAAATGAGTAACCTCCTCCTTTTTTGAAGTCGGCTAAAAATGTTATTAAAAGTACAATAAAATGATTAAGTATTTCAGTTTCATTAGTAAAAGTAGGAATTGTTACAAATCTACTGAAAATAATAATTATTGTTGTAATCAATGCAAATTAAACAAACTGTACTTACTAATTGCATTCTACTAGCGAGCCGACCCGACTTTTCACTTGCTATAAAGAAAATCGTGCGCTTAGCCAACACGAAATAAATATTTTTATGTCTTAAATATTTTCTTAAAAATACTCGTGACAAATGCTTTTTTATATAATTATTAAATCTATGATACTAGTGCATTCCAAGAGAGCATTATTTTGTCTGAAATTTTTAAATATTTTATGTTCTTTTTGATTAAAATCAAATTTCTTTTCCTTTTACCCAAAGATTTTTTAGCATACATTCCTTTATACTTTCGTCATTCGATTCCTAATCTATTCCATTTTTAATTAACAACGAAAAAACGAAATAAAAAAATATTTTTAAATATTTCGAATCTCATCGTTTTGTAGTTATTTTTCATATGTATTGTTAATGTTTCTTTTTTATTTTTATAAAAATCTTCGCCACACTGCTACACTTGCCAACTATAATATATAATAATATACCAATTTTAATTCAAATGTAAATACATATCTATTAAATATACGAGTAATACACATTTAAGTGATTCAAGTACGCGCTTCATTTTCTGTGTGTCCTATCAAAATTTCTGAGGGGGAAATTGTTTTTATTTGTCTATTACTTTCTTAAGTTTTCAAATAGTAGTACAAACAATGTAACATATCATATAACAAAACTTTAGTTTTACCAACATAAGTTCAGTGGTCAAAATGTTTTAACGATAACGATAGTTGAACAAATCTGCTGTTTTGATTTGTTTCCCACTTCTTCATAATTAAGGCGGTAATTTTCAAATCTCCATATTCAAATTTTTTAAACAAACAATTTCACATGCTTCTATCGATTATCGGGACGTATTTAATTTATTCTAAACCAAGTCTAATAAAATGTAAACAATGGAACAAGTTTGCTTTCAATTGTCGTAGGTGGAATTGTGGCCAAAAATGTTGACTAGTTTTGAAAATTACTTATCTCCTGGCTCTTTTTTTGCTTTATGAATGATTTGAAATTGAAAATCAATTTAAATCAAAGTTGAGTTTTTTAATTGTTTATTACATTCAAACTGACAAACTCAGTGTTGCTGTATATTAATAGATGTATGCAATGAAAATACTTTTGATGAATTTACGATTAGCTGTTAGCAATAATTAGTATCTATATATTATGATGTTAGATGTTTTGTTACTACGAATTATTGTAATATGTTCGTGTTCAATATTAACGCAAGTTTTTGTTGTGTTATATGTATTAGGAATTGAGATACTTGACGTTATTATACAGTAACGAATACTTTAATGATATTTTTCTAATTATATGTGTATTTTCATACTTTGTATACAACTCTTCAAAATCATTTTAAGTTTAGGTTTTGGGCTAAGCCACAATATATTGTGATTTGTGGTAAAAATTATATGATATGATTCGTTTGATGTTATAATAAATTGTTTACAAAATAATCTTAAAAATTTGATATTGATTGATTGATTTGAAATGTTAAATATGTATGATGAAACGAAATATATAGCTTTACCGTTACTGTGACCATAATTTTATTAATCTAAAATGTTTTATTTTTATAACTTTTTTAATATACTTACATTGGTAATGCAACTAAACTTTCAGTTCAAATTTTAATTGAGAAATTAAGTGCCATTGCAGAATTAAAAAGTACTGAAATGTTCTAGACTTAATTTTCGAAAAGCGTATCTCATTGATAGAGCTTAATTTATATATACTTTTAGCTCTCATAAAAATCTACAATTGGTCTCAATATAACAGATGTACCTTATTAAGGAATCATAGATTTTAATAAGTTTAATTTGTTTTAAATATACATTAAACTAATGAGAGAGTGTATTAAAAAAAAATGTCTGAAATTTGTGGATACGTTTCGAAAATTAAATAGTAAAATGTTAAGTATATAATACTAGCGTGTGTAAACTTTATGTATTATATAATAATAATCGTGTCTATCGCAAAATATTGAATACTCTGTTATGCTGTTAATGTATATTAATCATTATTGCGTAGTTGTATTTTCATTAAAGTATTTAAACTTGATAATGACTTTTATTATGTCAACACTCTTAATAACTTAACTATGTAGCTGCACTTACGATATCGTCAGCTTTGATTATTACATATAAGTTTTGGTGGAAAGGCCTGCCACATTCGCAGCACATCTCTCATCTCCGCTTTGGTGGAAGCCGGGCCTTAGGCGACGGTTTTACCGGTTGTGAATAAAATTTATTCTGCACATAAGTTTCGAATAGACTGCCAGCAGAGGTATAATAGGCTATTAGAGAGTTTCGCTTCAATTAAGAATTTACAACTTTTAAGATTTACAGTTGCGAAATAAAATATGCTAAAATCATAGAGCAAGACGGAGGGAGTAGCCATAGCGTTTTTTACCGATACAAAACTGTCTGTCATTTTTTGCGGGGAGAAAATTGTGCTACGCACACAAGCTAATTCCCAAACAAAAATAATCGTCTGTCACTACGAAACTCACACATACTAAATTAAAAACACACTTACATTTTTTACACACACATAGATACATTCTGTGTCATTACAGTATAATAAGATTAGGTTTTTAAAGTGATACAAGGTAAGGTGTTGTGTCGACATCTATCGCGCAACATACTAACTACGTAATTAGAGAAAACTGACGTATAATATCGTGCTATCAGAGTTTTCAAAGTGATTAAATAATACAAGAAACTGACAATAAGCTCTATTTAAAATTCAAGCAAACTAAATTTCTCGTCTAATAACCCACTGCAAATAAGATAAATGACTGCGTTGCAAATTAACTACTTGATTACCTAAACATATTTTATTAAACGAACGAAAATCTAGCTGAAACTATAAATAGACAGATTTTAAGACAAAATTATTCACTGTATAGGTAACAAAAATACTGATTTACACACTGAATTAACCATCTTACAACAGAATTTCCAAAATCATTTTCTAAAACTTTACGTTAGGTTATTTTAATACCTACAATAAGATTTTTTTTTATCTTGTAATAACAAAAATTGATTTGTTAAAAAAAACTGAGTTAGGTACCTTCCTGTTTTGTAATTTGTAATTTTAAAAAAAAACTGAGTTACCTTACTGTTTAATAGATGATGGATTAAAAAAAATAGATTTAAGGGTGATTATTTTGAGATGTGCATATCACGCGGCCCTCCATAAATAACTACTTAGTTAAATATAAAGTTACGTTTTTTTTCATTTCACGTAAAATATAGTTGCAGCACTATATACAGATGTACATAATATATTCCTATTGTTATAAATAGCTTAGTTATGTTCGTAAACGTTCCTCAAATCTCATCACCATTCGTGTCCCAATCTCCAAATTTTAGCAGTTCATGCTCTTGAAGTTATAAAAATACTCTAAAGATCGTATTTTTAAGAAGTTATTTAAATAGTACACAACATGTTTTACCAATTATCAAAATTATACATATTAAAGAATACTTTTAGGCAATTTGTGATGACTTTGAAAATTGTCCCAACACTTCCGACTCACTACCATTTGTTCATACAGTCGGAGGGTAATTTTTTTGTGCATAGGGTAAATTGCTATCTGTAGAGAACTCGGTGGTCGCGCTCAGTTCTGCCTCTCGACTCGTGCGGGTAACACATCAAAAAGTGTTTTGGCGCCAACTCTAGCCTACCTTAATCGCCCAGAAATTGTGTTTGGCAAAAAAAAAATCTCCTTACCGTTCGAGATTTCCCTGGTAAGTCTAATATTTTTATTTAACATTTTTATGCATTGTAACAGTCGCCATAGGATACTCTTTGAGTTGATTAAGTTTCTAATTTTTTAAGTTCTACAAAGAACCTATAATGTGAAGAAGTATACAAATATCTAATTACCGTTTATATAATTACCGTTTTTCCCGTTCGTATTTTGGCGAATGGTAATGAGCAATTTAAAATGGTAATTGGCACCAGCATATGCTGGTCTCTTATTATATTGAATCTTCTTACTCCGCTAGTCCAGCCCAAGGTAGAATTCTTATTACCAACGCGTGACCCATTGTTGATCTTCCGGTATGAACTCGCACTTTCGCAACAAAAAAACCTACTAACAGACTACCCACCTACCACTAACATATCATCATTTCAGCCTATTGCAGTTCACCGCTGGACACAGACCTCCACAAGTTCACGCCAAAAATGCGTGAACTCATGTGTGTAGCCCATAGTCACCGCGGTGGGCGGGCGAGTTGGTGACCGCAGGACTGGCTTTGTTGCACCTAAGACGCTACTGCCCGTCTTCGGCCCGTGTATTTCAAAGCCAGCGGTTAGATGATTATCCCGCCATCGGTCGGCTTCTTAAGTTCCAAGGATGTAGTTGTTATCCCTTAGTCGCCTCTTACGACACCCACGGGAAGAGAGGGGCTGGCTAAATTCTTTAGTGCCGTAGCCATACAGCAGACCACTAATATGTATATATATATTTATCAGAGTAAAAATGCCTCGGAAGAAACAGCAATCGAAAGAGGAAACATTGGCCAAGGCTAAAATCGCGCGTCCGAAACGATACGCTAAAATCCAAGCTGAACCTATTTTATATGCACTTAAAAATGAAAAAGAACGTCAGCGATACAAAAAACGAAGAGCTAGAAGGCTACAGAGGAAGAAATGGAGAAAGAACTTTAAAAAACATTTTCAAAAAAAGAAATTAATGAAGGAAGGAGTTAAATATACAAGTGAAAGTCCCAGTAAAAGTGAAAATAATGGAAATAATATTGAAAAAACACCCAGAAGACAAAACTCAATTTGTGAAAATGGGCCACAATCATCTACATCTAACGATCTACACGAAACATTAGTCAATAACTTGAGATGAAAATTAAGGAAGATGCGCTACATAATACAAAAAAGACTAAATTTACAAATCACAATTAGAATCTAAAATAAATATAAGACGAAAATAATTATAAGACTGAAAAAAACGACTGCAAAGTCCTAATTCTAAAGTAACAGCACTAGTTAGAGACAAAACCAAAGTAGAAGAAGCAAAGAAAAAAATATATTTGGAGAAGCAATGAGGAATACGTTAGAAGCAAATTACAAAAATAAAAAATTGAATAAAGAAAAAAGAGAATTTAGTGATGCTGTCATTAGTAATAAGCTGATTTTGAAAGATCTTAAGATTTTATCTGAAACTAATAGATTTCGAGTGCGAGAGATAAATAAAATTAACCAAAGAAATGTTAAATATGAGAAACTAAAAGAAGACATTCAATTATTTTTTGACCGCGACCACGAAATTAAAAAGATAGCTATTCCTAGATAAGCTATTGCAGAATTAGAAAATAAAATTCCTATATTTCTGAAACATGAAGGAACACGCAGGTGGCAATTTGCTGCAGTAAAAGATCCGAAGGAAACTCTCAAGGGCAATGAAGCTATCATTCACATAGATTTCAGTGAGAACTATGCTTTGAAATATGGGTCGGAGGTTCCAGCTTTCCACTTTGGAGGAAGTAGGCAAGAGCTAGAACTTCACACTGCAGTTATATATATGATGGATAATATATTTTTTAAATTTTTATATAAGATCTCATCGTCTAACTTCAATTTCACTGAGTTTTGAACTAGTGTCTTACTAGTGTCTTACTTGTGTCTTAGTTGATTTTATTTCAATTACTAGACAGAAAGTATTATAAATTTTTGGGAAAACCGCTTTATTTTTGACTAATTATTATTATTCAATCACGTCGCTATATAGCTAAGTTTGAAATCATTTACTGTCACCTAAATAATTAATAAATATGTGATTCAAGTATATTATTCACTTTATTTCTAATTACCAATCACGAAGCATAATTACCCTTTTTATACACTAATTACCGTGTGTTTTATATCTCATCACCGTTCGACGGAAATTTTCAGCTTTAGATTCAGACCTATATATCATTTCAAATACTGTGCGCTTGATTTATTTCGTTAATCTGCACTATAAACTTTAGGTTAAATCAATAAAAGTTGTAATTGAAAGAAATATTTGACCTTAATTTACAAACCCTGAATATGTCTATCTTAAAATATTCACCCTTAAATATTTTGTTGCACACACAGAATTAATTATCACTTTTACTTTTAGGTAACAGATAGTCATTCAGTAAAACAATTTAGTTTTATAGATCAAACAGTATACTAGATTTGATTTATTTGATGAACAAATTTATTGTCAAATTCAGTATTTTTGGTTGTAATTTCGAATATTTGAATAGAAACAATTGGATTTACAGTTGTAGGATTAAATACTACCCCTTGAGAAATATGACTACATTACTACACTACCTCAGCACAGTGTACCTACAAATACGTACAGTGGTCGCCTAGTAACACCTTTGATGATCCGCTGCACGACAGGTTGTGACAGTTTTTATAAATAATTTAATCCTACTAATAGGTATTATAAACGCGAAAGTTTTTTTGTATGCATGTATGGATGTTTGTTCCACTTTCACGCAAAAACTACCGAATGGATTTTAATGAAAGCTTACTTATATAGCTTATAGGTACATTAGAATAACACATAGGCTATAACTTTTTGAGATAGTGTGTGAATTGTCCAAAATATAACGATAATTGTCAAGTAAGTCGGAAAAAAATCTGCCATCTGCGAGCTATTCTGGCGTACGGTGCAAAAACTGTGGAGTTTACATGTATATAATGTATAAGAGAAATATTTATCTTAATTAGTCCTAAAAAAATGTCCGCGACAGCATATATCTATCTTTTATGAGTAAGCCATTATCGCCAAAACAGTGAACCATAAATACAATAAAAATTGATCATACATTTCTAATGCACATTTGGTAGTAACAAATTGATTTTTATATCAAAAGAAATACTTTTATCAAACTTCGTCTTTTACACTATATCATTTAGACGATAATTAATCTATAAAAATAAATAAAATTGGTTTGTTTGTAATATTAAAATAACCGCTTTATACTAAATGCATAAGTTTGGTTGTATGCACAGTACATATAACAAAATAACATTTTTCATTTTCATCTGTTTGTTTCAGCTAATCTCTGAAACGGTTGGACCGATTTTGACAGGACATTCACTGGCAGATACTTGATGTAGCAAGGAGTAACTTAGGCTACTTTTATTCTATAAATTTATTTATTTTATACTCGGTGAACTTTTTTGTTAAATTGTATAAATTCTAGAACTATTAAGCACTAAACCTGATTATTAAATTGTACCTATACATTACTAGCTTTTCTTATGACGATAATAAATATCACCGAAAAAGTAGACTAAAAATTACAACGCACATAGATTTAAGAAGATAAATTGTAAAATGAAAATTAACATTATGGCTAACGTTGTTTGCTTGTCCTGTGTTGAGAAGTAAATATACGAAAACAATAGATAGATAACTTAGCATAAATAGTTTGGGAACCCACCCTAAGTATGAAAGATGATGAATGAAAGAAAGAAATAAGTATGAAGTACGAAAGTACGAGAGGCATGTTTGATAAAACTAGAATGAAAGAAAATAGAAGACACGGGGCCAGAACTATGTCTTTTTTTGATTAAGATTAAAAAACCCTTAAAGTCGGGTCCCGAGCTACCAACTAGTTCGGACGGTAGTTGCGCATGCAGCTCGGGATCGCCTACCTGCGTCTTACCCCTCCTAGTGATTTTTTAAGGCACAATACTACTAGCCCGTTGACGCAGTTTGTAGTGGCCCTGCTGTCTGTGCCGTAGGTTGCGGGTTCGATTCCCGCCTGAGTCTGGGTGTAATATAATATTTGTACTTATATATTTATATATGTATTATTTCTATGTATATTTATCAAAACAATAATAACACATAACAGTCGGCTGTTACCTGTAACACAAGCATTAAGTTGCTTACCATAGGAACAGACGACCGTGTGTGTATGTCATGATATTTATTTATATTTATTTATTTACCATTAATTACACAGTTCTTATAGCAATACCGATTGTAATTGGGGAAAAGAAAAGGCATAGTTGAATGCTTCCTAATTTTATTTTAAAACCCAAAGATAATTAATATTTAACCCACACCGAGAACAAACACGAGAAAGAACATTTTTCATTGGTAAACTATGTCCGTAAAAATTGTATTACAATTTGCCAAAGCTAAAAACAGTATGATGGTAAATATGCGATTTTAATGTATTAATAGATTTATAAATAATCATCAACATTAACAATAAATTCATTGAAAATTTAGTATTGCAATGATTGAATTGTAATTGTTTATAATGGAATGATGTTATAAATTAAATAATTAAAAACAGGATTGGCGATGAGCAATCTATAACCCAATGAAAAATTAACAAAAGAGCTGTCGAGTCATCCACCGTATTGATCTTTATTTTGACTATTTCAAACAAAGTATGGCCAGCATACTATTATTAGAAGCAGTAGCGATCAACAATAAGCTTGCTTAACCTGTTCACTTTTCTACGTCGAACTGTAGTAAATGAACATTTTGCAATCAAATTGGAGGACGAATCAGACGAACGATGCATTAACTTATAAAGACTACAAATTATCCCAAAATACATTCAATATTTGAAATTTTTATACAAAATAAGTAATTAGTTAAAAGAATACGAAATTTTTGAATCTTTCTACACATAAATCCTTAACAGTAAAGAACAGCATTATAACAATGTAATGCTTCAAAATATCCATATATACTCGCCGGTATTCAATATGAAGATATAGTAGATTTAAGTGAAAGGGCCTTTCATTACATCTTATTGTTAACATAAGTTGAGTAACCAATCATTAGGCTCTCACCAATTCAGCTATAACAATAACCATAAATTTATTATTATTTTCTACAGGGCTTACCGCGGTTAATATTTTGATACTCCCGATATTTTCCGGGTGTCACCCGCGACCATAGCGTCTGCAACGACACCGAAGTTTCAAAATATTAATCGCAGTAAGTCTCGTAGAATCCAAAGGGTTCAAAGTTACACCGCGAAACTTTAGAAACTTATATGTTGGATAAAGTCCGAATCAGTCATGTCGAGGTTCACAAGGAGCTCCGTAGAACAGAGTCCTGTGTTTTTTTTAAATTAACTGATATAATATGAGGCTAGTTCATGCCGAAGCTAGACCACAGAGAAGAGTGGCCGAGTGTGTTGGGCGAGGGCGAGGGAGCAGGGGTGGCCGGCGCGCCGCAGCTACGACTGCCCGCGCCTATCACCAGCGAGCCTGCTGACGGCATGCGGCGGCGAGAGAGTAGGCTTCCCGAACGCTCCAGACCTGTTCATTATTACAAAATAATTTGTTTTTAATTAATTTATATTAATAAACGTTTGTAAGTATACCCGAGTTTAAAAATACTTATACAATAATTAAATACGTAGGCATTGGTTTTCAAAGCTATATTGTCGACATCGTATTAAGTATCATTTATTTAACAGGCTTCTTGGACTTTGAAGGAAACCAGTGACGATGGGATCCCAGAGAAATCGAGGGAAACTCTCGAAAATCCGTAAAACTTTTTCCTGGATGTACCGATTTTAATGATTTTTAATTTAATCGAAAGCCGATGTTTATCATGTGGTCACATTTAAATTTTATCGAAATCTGAGTACAACTTTTGGAGTAATCTTTGATAATGCGTATTTACTTGACTATTTTTTCGTCTACCTACGTTGTATTACTTGTCGATATAATTGAAGTCGATTTTTCTTCATTTGCCTGCAAACACAATTATCTTGTCTTATATGAATTACATAACAGTAAAAGTAACAAATTTTTTGTTTTTTTTTTTTATATTATGTTATTTCTTAAACAATTTGCTAACCAGTAATGAATATAGCCACACCCTCTCTTCCCGTGGCTGTCGTAAAAGGCAACTAAGGGATAACACAGTTCCACTACCACCTTGGAACTTAAAAAGCCGATCGATGGCGGAATAACAATCCAACGGCTGGATTTGAAATACACAGGTCGAAGACGGGCAGCAACGTCTTCGGTGCGATAAAGCCAGCACAGTGGACTGCGAAAGGCTGAAGATATGATGATGATGATGATAAACAATTTGAATTTATAAATCGCAGATAACAAACATCATACAAGTTGCGGATCACCCAGTGTTAAGTAATCATAATCGTAGTTCGTAGCATACCGCTGAGAGGATTGTTGCCAAATTCTACAGCCAGGTTTTCTACGTAATGTAGATCACTTATGGTTACCTGGCTCCGAGTTCTCCGGACAGTACTTGATGGTGTGCGCGCGGTCGCCGGTGGCACCGCAGCGCGGGCAGCGGAAAGCACGAAGTACGGGGCACAGCACGCGCCCGCGCCAGTCCTTCAGAGCATGCGATGAGTAACTCTCCTCGTTCTCGCCGTTGTTTTTGCAGAAAGCACATTCCTAAATAAGAACAGGCTACATAAGCAACGCAAACGTCCAAACGAGGTCAATGTCTCCTAAAATCGTAACTGGTGATGCTTAACTTAAAAAAAAAAAAACCATTACCGTTTTTTTAAGAAGAGGGTTCATGCCCACATTGTTTCTTTTAGATATTTAGATACTAACCTAACATATGTACAAATTGTAATTCAATACAGATACCTTTGTAAGTCAATACAGACTTTAGACTGTTCCAGGATCGACAATGAGTTTGGAGAGAGAATTCGATAACCGTCTAATTTTTAGTTATTTATTTAACATTTTCATATAAACATCAGTAACACAAACATACAACAGCATTTTAGTAGTGGGCAATAATATCGTGTACGTACATTTGGTAGAGCTCTCCTCATTCTTTTATCGCTTCGCACTTTGGCCACCTCCTGTAGAAATTCGTAAAGAAGACTGGGGCGAATCGAACGCAGGACAGACAACTGTTCACGTGTAAGCATCGACACGTAGTTATTAGCCGACGACAAGCCTGGTAGAAACCGAAAAATAACTTATAAATTCCTTATGATTTGTTTTGTATAAAATTTTGTATAAAGAAATATATGTTCATAAAAGAATTAATAAAAACCATTTTCTTGTAAACAAAAATAAGTTACTTTTTATCAAGAAGTCGAAAGTATCAATCATTTCTCCGTTCCTGGTAGCTGGACCAGACCCTTCTGACCAGATATTTGGATGAGAATTCGTTATCGGATCTGCCCTTCCTCCTGCCAACGAAAAATAATTCATACAATGATTAATGTCTTGTCATAAATTTTTACTAAAAGCCATTTATCTTCGCGCGGAAAGCGCTTTTTAAAATAAAAAATCAAATACACGAAAAATTGTTGGAACAGAGCCAACGTCTCGTCGAATGAGGAAAATAAAACAGATGGGACGTTCAAGTGTGACGTAACGCAAATTTTGAAGGTTTCTTGACCTGCCCCTCCCCCCATGTAACGCGCCGTAACGTTTTCCTGTACCACCCCCCCCCCTGCCCCTATAAACGTTACGTAACACCCAACTGACCATTTTTACCCCAATGTCACAACTATGTTGCGCAAACTTCCGGTAAGTATACAACACAATAATACAAATATACTTTATTGTACAACCAAAAACAATACATGTAACATAAAAGAAAAGAAACAAGCAAGAAAAAATAATAATAACAAAAAAAAGGTATGTACAAAAAATACAGTCGAATTGAGAACCTCCTCCTTTTTTGGAAGTCGGTTAAAAAGGCGGTCTTATCGCTAAGAGCGATCTCTTCCAGACAACCTTTAGAAAAAGGACATACCTAAATACGAATAAAGCGGCATAGAGGTGTACTTTAAAATAATATATGTAAACACAATTATATAACTATACATACACTTAAATAGATATAATTATATATATATATATATATATACACAAAAGGGGTATAAATGAAAAGGGTTACCAGCTTGGGAGATTATACTAGTTTTTTTATTTAAATAAAAAAAATGTTACGTAACACGTTGTTGGAGCCCCCCTCCTGCCCCTGTAACGCATCGTACCGTTTTACAAAAAAAATGCGTTTTTGTATTACTTTTAGACAGAAGTTATATACTTACCGAGAAAATAATTTTGTGGGTTATGATCGACATCATCAAACAACAATTCCGAGCCGCTTAAACGTAGATTCATCAAGACATCATCTAATTCTGCGGCTGAAGGCGCTAAAATATCACAATAGTATTTAGTCGCGACTACATTATCCGGATTTATATCTCATTCGACATATAATGAAAAACTATTTCAGTATGATTAATGTTAGATAGACAAAATTCGTCACTCGTGTCCCTATTTTTTTTAACATTTTGTAAGTCGCCGAAATATCGTGGCGTTCAAAATAACAATCGCGGTAATTCTCTTAAAATCAAAAGTGTTCATAGTGACCGTGACAGCTTAAAAGCTTACATAATTTGCTAAGTTACCTGTGTCAGCCGCTCTTGGTTCCTGTTGAGTCATTAGTGATAGCAGTTCGTTCCCAACTCTGCTCTGGAACGGAGCAGCCAGTGGAGAAAATGCGCTATCCTGACAATTGATGCCGGGTCTGTTATCTGACGGCGCGAAACTCTCCTGCTTTTATAGCGAAATTATCTTGTTTTAAATATTTGTATATAATTAAGAAAATAACTAAGTAATAAAACAATCATGCTTAACTCAATTTCTCCCATATAAAATTGAAATTAATTCATTTAAACATTTTTTAATATCATATCAAAAATCAACCGTTCCAGCGGGGATCGAACCTGCATCTCCGACTGACCGTGTCGGTGATCTAGCCAATTATCGATTTTTGATATGATATTAAAAAATGTTTAGAATTTCCTAATGTGAGGGTAACATAAAAATAAAATCGTACAAATTAATTAATATGTAAAATGCAATATAAATTTGAAATAATGTAGGTACTGTAACTTGAGTGGCTGAACTAAAAGAATTTCCTTAAACGTATATAAAATTTATTATTAACTCATCAACTAGTCATAGTTATTTATTTAAGAAAACATTAATATTCATAACTAACATACACAGAAAATATACAATTGACAAAACTTAAAAATTGCAAAATACTTAGGTATAGATTTCGTATATAGAAAAAAGAAACAATAAAAGAAAGAAGGTGGACACAAAAAACAATGTGATAATATACATTAAAGATTAGTGCAGGGTGCTTCTTACCGTTGTTGTTGTTGCATGACTATCACTCGCAGTAGTAAATATTGGTTTACTTTCATCCATATTATAATTAAATTGCATTGAATCCATAACACAATAAAATCAAATTACAAATGATATTTACTTTTTATTTAAATGTTCTTTCAACGTGCAATCCCCGACGCTTCTTGAATTTAAAAGAACCTTCCAGGCCCCGATTGCACAATATATACACAAAAAGTATAACAATATATAAATATATCTATAAACAATTTAGAATGATGTATCAAGGACTCGTACCCATAATATTTCAAACTACCCGCAAAATTAAAAATGTTCTAACGCTCTGCTGCGTATTTTTAAACTAATCATTTTTAGATATGTTTTAAATAAATAAATAAATTATTATTCCTCTTGTTCTAACACTTTGCACGAAAAGAATTTCAACAAAAAGTGTTTTCTTTTCTATTAAATTTCTATATGAATTAAAATAATAATCATAATTATAAATTAACTCGTTTCCAATATATTATAGCTTTAAATACTATTTGTTAAAGATGAGAGTTTAATTGTTAAATGTTAATTACTAATAATTATTTTTTGTTAAATGTTATGGTCTTTTCTGTATTAATACAAAGATGTCTCTCATCAACCAATTGTAATAATATAAAAAGTACTACAATAAACAAGAAATAACACACAAATAATTATAATAAAAAGTTTATGTAACTTTTCGCGATTTAATAAGCATTACACTTTCATGGGTCACTTTGAGTCATATATTTGGCCGTCTCATTGTTCAGTTTTATAACTTAACCATGTTTCATAAAAAAATCTTACTATAATAAACTAAGACTTTCTAAATATGCGTTTTATACCAAATGTACCTACACATTAGTCTACATTGCAGCCTGACTATTAAGCTATATCTATATAACATTTTCAACTACTGAAAACGTGACAAGGACAATTGTTATATTATTAATAGATTCGTAAAAACATGTTTTTTTTTTAACTTTTAGATATCCTAAATTATAGATTTATATTTTTATATTCTAAATTAAATACTTTTATTATTATTGTATTAATAATCACGCTCAAGAGAATAAGGAATGTAAAGAGGCTCAAAAAATCTTTGTCGCATTGGATGTTGATTATTTTAAAAGTTTATAATGAAATATTGTATTCGTACCTATACAAATATAACACAACTATAAGTGAATTATAACATACCTATTAATATATCTTTTTATACCGAATTCTGAAAAAGGGAATTGCTAAAAACGCGGGTAAAATAGCATGACAATCTAGTCATCTACAGTTAGCTAAAGACGATGTGAATAAGGACGCGACCTTCGATTTTTTATATAATTGGATATAAGAATGCTTCGACGAAAAGAAAAACACAACTACCCACACTATGTAAAATAAATGTGTTGCTACGTACTTATTTACCGCTCATTTGACTTTTTAAAGATCTGGTTAGGATTAAAAATAACGATATTGTAACCGTACATAAGCAATATTTACAAAAATAACATATTAGTAGAAGGAATCTTAGGAATGATGGATTCTAGACTTATACTATTTTGTGTTTGTCAGACCATCACACATCACGCACAAGTACTTTAAATTGTAATTTTTCTCGTGCGTAGAACTTAATTATAGTATACTTTCCATTCTGATACATTGTTTAAACAGTTGAAAATATACAAAACAAACCTACTCTTAAATTCTCACAATAAGTATAATTATTAATAAATATATATTTTTTAAATATAGCTCGTAATTAAATCAACAAGAATACAAATTAAATGATATAAAATTAGTTCTGTACCAAGTTAAAGCTTGTACGAACATAAAACCTAATTAGAAATCGTTTTTCGAAGTAAAACTTTTTTATGCATGCTTGATTTGGGGAGTAAGCAGGTGAATGAGTAACGAGAGCGTTACGAAAAGTGTGATCGGGTGAGGTAAAAGGAAGTTGAGGGGATTGAAGTTAGTGAAGATATAAAGACAGACAGAGTTACGTTTCGTATATTACTGCAGGAGCAAAAGAAGTTTTACTTCAGTCGTGTGGTCTAAAGCACACTCGTTATTTTATTCATATTAAATTCCCAATTATAACTAAATTCAGTTTCCATTAAACTAAATATGCAAAATCATTTAAAAGTACGTAAAAGTAAAATGAAAAAAAAAAACGTGTCGATAAACGCATTTTACTAAATTCAAATATACACGGTACATATACCAAAATAACATTTTTTACAATTTTTGTCTGTCTGTCTGTTTGTTCCGGCTAATCTCTGAAACGGCTGGACTGATTTTGACGGGTATGGATGTAGTAAGGAGTAGCTTAGGCTACTTTTATTTAAAAAAAATATTTATTTTGTAAAACTGTAAACTGAATAATAACTTTTTTTTTTAAATTCTACGCCTACGAAGTCGCAGGAACAGCTAATCGATAATAAAAGATTACGAATATTTAGTTCCCTACTTGGCGGAGATCTTGATGGGCTCCAAAGACGAAGGACACAACCAAATACATAATTCTAAAATCATTATCAGATAATATCTATGGATAAGTTTTGATACAGATTGAATATTTTAAACGGCCGGTCATCTAAAAAGGGGTTTTATCAAATGAAGTGGTCGTTAAATTAATATAATTAATATCGTTCATCAGAAGTTAGGTATATTCAATTAAATTCAATGAATATGGAATACTTATCTAGTATTGAATAGAAGTCATTAAATTATGCGTAACATTGACTACGTTGATAACTACAACGTTGATACTACGTTGATAAAAAAACGAGCAAAATGTTGACCTTCTTTCAAGCAATGGGTTTGTTGGGTTTTATTTTGCTTAAGCATCTGCTGTTCTTCTCATGTCTTGACCTGCTCATTGCGCGTAGAAGTGTTGATCTTGATTTATTTTAATGTAGGTAACTATAACTTGATTTTAATGTTACTATATGTATACGGCTAGTTTTTTCATCATCACGTTTTACAGACTTTGAATAACATATTATGATATAAGCGCAGTTCAATTTAATGTTAGGCAGTAATTTTTTTTAATTATTCTAATTTGCAATCAATAAATATAATAGCTATATATATAGCTATTCTAGCTTTATTAATATTTTAATAGATGACAACTTTTTAATAGATGAGATGGCGATCTCTCACTTTACCTGTGTATAAAAATATAAATTTTAGTACATGTAGCGAAGGCGAAGACTTATATATTGTATTTTGTTATTGGTATTTAATAATTTCTAAATCATGTCAGCATAACCCTATTAAGCGACGAGCTAATAAATTTTATTTCTAGTTTATTATTTCATAATTATGTCGGCGTAAAGATACTATGTGACATTAAATAACTTGTTTATTCAAGTTATTTCTAGATTTGCTCTAAAACAGTGTAACGGGACCGAGCAGGGTCACATCTCTGAACTGCTGACGTCTCCCTTATTTTATACTTTTATAATTTTATATTCAATACTTTGTCAGCTAATTACAAGTGTACAGAGTGTTTTATATTTATACATCCTCCTGGTTCGTCACGCTGGTTCAACGTCCACCTCTTATTGCTAATTCCTTCAAACGCTTTCAGTTTTTACTGTAATTCCTATACAGCAAGGTTATGGAATTCTTTGCCATCGTTAATTAGTACTAGTGCGTCTATGTCGTCAATTTAACTGTATTTTTTATGTTTTATCTCATAGCTTTTCGCTAAGTGCACCGTTTTTTATTATTAAAATTTAACACACGACAACTACGAGAACTAGTTCTCGTACTTGTCGTGTGTTAAATTTTTATCGAGATCTAAGGAGAACTTTTGAAGCTAAAAAACGTCAATTAAAATACGCATTATAATGGTTATAATGCGTATTTTAATTGACTTTTTTTAACTTAGTACTCTGTATTATGTTGTAATGTTACTTTTAGGCGTGAATTAAAGTCTGTTTTTTTTTTCGTTTACAACACAATTATTTTAAAAACAAGTTAAAAGAGCATCTTCTAACTTTATCATAGTTTTTCCTGTGAAAGTACATTATACATATTTACTTATTATAAAATTTATATATAATTATAATTTTGTGTTAGTGCTTTTTTATTGTTAATTATAAATTTACTTCCACTTATTTTTGACTGTAACTGTTCCTTTTTGAGAGTGCTGAAAGAATCTCTTTTAGGGGTATGCAAACCTTTATACTTTTGTGTCTCGTGGCATATATTTTTTTCAATACTGTACGTATAATTATTATATTTATACAAATAAATAAAATTGGAGTGTCTGTTTGTAATATTAAAATAACTGCTTTTACTAAATGCTATGGATGTCTACACTGTATATATACCAAAATAACATTTTTTCCAATTTCTGTCTGTCTATCTGCCTGTTTGTTCCGGCTAATCTCTGAAACGACTGGACCGATTTTGACGGGACTTTTACTGGCAGATAGCTGATGTAGTAAGGAGTAACTGAGGCTACATTTATCTTAGAAACCAGTTTTGCCCGTGACAACGTCCGCGTGGAATGTAAAAAAATTATTGTTCAGTTCGCAGAATTACAGAATAAATCGTCGATGTCGCATCGCGCCGCGCGATAAGGCGCCCTAGCTTAAAATCATTTTAGTACTTTTTCCTTCGAATTAACACGGGTGAAACCGCGGGGCACAACTAGTACAGAATATAATGTAGTTTAAATAATGAAATAAAATTTATTTCACATTATGATAGGTAGTTAAAATGTTCTTTGAAATGATATGAGAAAATGATTTGCTTTGTATGTAGTAATATTATTAGGGTAAAACCGGGATAGATGCCTCACTTTTTGAAATAGCCACCTGATTTTAAAAACATGATTTTTATACGAAAAATTTTTATTAATGTAGCTAGCTCAATCCTTTATGTTGAATTATGACTATTTTTTTTCAACCTAGCCAATGCAGATTAAGCAGAAATTAGCTTTTCGTGAACCCTTTTTTTTGAGGATAGATGCCTACCTATATGGATAGTTGCCCCACCATGAAAATAGTGAGTAGGATAGATGCCCTTTAAACCGTGTAAACGAAAAACCCAAACCAAATGTTAGGTTAGGTTAGTTTTACTCCTAAAACATCGATTGTCTCCAGAAAAATGGGCCATAGCAATGAAAAAATTTTGTGTTTTTTTATATCTTTTAATTGTTATAATTAGAATATAATTTTTATATCACACAGATTACTATACCTAATTAAATTTTTAGAGCTTTTGTTTAACTAAAATATAAATTCTTAAGTTTCAACATGATATCTGTATATATATATATCATGTTATATATATATATATATATATATATATATATATATATATATATATATATATATATATTTAATGAAATTTTACAAGCATTTATTCAACAAAAGTATAAATTCTTAATTGTTGGTCTAAAATATTCATATCAAGTGGCAACATGCACATTGCACAATCATACTTTCTCATCGAAAGCTGACTGTAGGTTTTCTATAGTCCAAGAACATACTCGAGCTCGCATTTCTTCCTTTCTTTTATATTTTCGTGGCATAGTTCTGCTAGAATCAGTAAAACATCCAAACATAAATATACGTAAATACATAAAAAATATAACAGACACAAAAAAAATTATACATATAAACTTACTCTGTATATGGTGAATGAAGGGATAGATAAAGGCTAAGGGCACCTATACCTCAAAAAATCAGGGCAACTATCCTTTGTGATTGGGATAGATGCCCACGTATTTTTTAAATAAATTATAAACAAAATAGCATCTATTTACAACTATATGCAGACTCAATGACTCAGTATATAGACGTGATAAAAAATATGACGGAATTTATTACTATTTATAAAATTACACAACCTTAAATACTAACCTTTAAAACTTTGAAAATTACACACACGATCCAAACGCGTCCTTGCCACACGAATATCTGTGGATATCTGAGGTACGGGGTGACTTCGACTCCTACTTATGCGATTAATTTTTATTTGTGAGTTCGGGATGTTAAGTTTTTAGAACATGAGGCATCTATCCCACTGCGGCATCTCTCCCGGTTTTACCATATACGCACATTATTACAATTTATTTATGTGAATTATGTTCTTATAATTGTGTTTGCATCCAAACGAAGAAAAACCGACTTCAATTATATCGACAAGTAATACAACGTAGGTAGACGAAAAAAGTTGTAATCAAATCTCGATCGCGAACTAAACAATAATTATTTTATTAAATTCCACGCGAACGGAGTTGCGGGGACTGCAGCTATAGTGTCAAAATATAGTTTGAAACTCAATGGAAATCTAGTAAAGTTCGCAAAATTAACACGTACGTTTTGTATGCATTTAATTATGAACGTTGATTTCGAGGTTCTCGTTCGGATTCACGTTTCGATCATTGTGTTTTGTTTTGTTTGTAAATCTATCAAATACTCATATCTGTGAACCTAGATAGTTCTGAAATGTGGGTGAATTGTGGCGATGGTCTGAATATTAGATAAAACTACTCGATGTTTGTAACTCAAAAGAAATACAATTATTAATCGTTAATATAAATACATTTTTGTTATACAGACCTCAAAAAACCTTACACAGTAGTTTTTAATCGACTTCAAAAAAGGAGGAGGTTACTCAATTCGACCGTATATATTTTTTTATGTATGTTCAGGGATAACTCCGTCTTTTATGAACCGATTTTAATAATTCTTTTTTGTTGGAAAGGAGATATCCCAGGTGCGGTATCGTGATAAGAAAACCAGGATCTGATGATGGGATCCCAGAGAAATCGAGGGAAACTCTCGAAAATCCGCATAACTTTTTACTGGGTGTACCGATTTTGATGATTTTTAACCGACTTCCAAAAAAGGAGGAGGTTCTCAATTCGACTGTATTTTTTTTTTTTTTTTATGTATGTTACATCAGAACTTTTCACCGGGTAGACCGATTTCAACAAATTTTGTTTTAATCGAAAGGTGATGTGTGCCAATTGGTCCCATTTAAATTTATTTGAGATCTAACAACTACTTTTCGAGTTATATCTAATAATGCGTTTTTACTTGACGCTTTTTTCGTCGACCTACGTTGTATTATGCCGCATAATCTTCTACTGGATGTACCGATTTTGATAATTCTTTTTTTGTTGGAAAGGAGATATCCCTAGTTTAGTATCATAATAAGAAAACCAGGATCTGATGATGGGATCCCAGAGAAATCGAGGGAAACTCTTGAAAATCCGCAATAACTTTTTACTGGGTGTACCGATTTTGATAATTCTTTTTTTGTTGGAAAGAAGATATCCCTTGTTTAGTACCATGATAAGGAAACCAGGATCTGATGATGGGATCCTAGATAAATCGAGGGAAACTCTTGAAAATCCGCAATAACTTTTTACTGGGTGTACCAATTTTAATAATTTTTAATTTAATCGAAAGCTGATGTTTGTCATGTGGTCATATATAAATTTTATTGAGATTTGATACTGATATTTTTGAGTAATCTTTTATAACGCGTAGTTACTTGACTATTTTTTCGTCGATCTACGTTGTATTATTACTCGTCGATGTAATTAAAGTCGGTTTTTCTTCGTTTGGCTGCAAACACAATTATAATAACATAATTCTCATAAATATATTGTAATAATGTGCGTATAATAATATTATTACATACAAAGCAATTCATTTTCTCATATCATTTCAAAGAACATTTTAACTACCTATTAGTTATTATTAAACGATATGAAACTACAATGTAATCATAATGTGAAATAAATTTTATTTCATTATTTAAACTTCATTATATTCTGTATTAGTTATGCCCCGCGGTTTCACCCGCTTTAATTCGGGGAAAAAAGTATTAAAATAATTTTAAGCTGGGGCGACTTATCGCGCGGCGCGACGCGACATCGACGATTTATTCTGTAATTCTGCGAACTGAACAATATTTTTTTTACGTTCCACGCGGACGTTGTCACGGGCAAAACTAGTTTCTAAGATAAAAGTAGCCTAAGTTATTACATCAGCTATCTGCCAGCAAAAGTCCCGTCAAAATCGGTCGAGCCGTTTCAGAGATTAGCCGGAACAGAGACAGACGCACACAGACAGTCAAAAATTGTAAAAAATGTTATTTGGTACCGTGTATACATAAATATGAATTTAGTAAAAAGTTATTACTTTAATATTAAAAACAGACACTCCAATTTTATTTATTTATGTTAATGAAGATGACAAGAATTAGCCTTTTTCCTGATAAGATTTTACCCCACCGTTGCTGTACCTAGCGGATCTTTTTTTAAATCTTCTCAGGAAAAAGGCTAATTAAGTAGATATAAAGTATATAATATAAAATGACCCGAAAGATACGACAAATATGAATAGGAACATTTTTCAAAAAATATTAGAAAAAATTTGGCTGAAATCAATTTCTTTAAAATTTCACTATTTTTAACATATCATCTTACAAATAATTCCTACACTTCTATGCTTATCAAAGCAATGCCGTTTCGCTAACCTTACTTGCATTCAGGCGGCCTTTTCGAACTCGGCTTATCTATTGTCCTCTGATAACCTACTATATGATTGTAAGAGTAAGCGAGAAACGTATGAATGAAAAGGTGAAAGGTCAGAGAGCCCTCCGTTGACGTAACGCGGGCACTGGACAGCTGCGTGAGGGCACACGCCATATCCAAGTAAATACAAATACTGCGTAGTTTATTTAATTATTCGTATGAATTGTTTGTCTAATTAGCGTAATATGCAGTTCGATATTGAACTAATATCCCATTGCTCGGACTGACATTTGATTTTGCTTCAAACGTCAATCAATTTATGAAATAAACTACATATATTATTAATATATAAAGGTGTACAATAATCACGCTTCACTTCAGCCTGTAATATCTCACTGCTGGGCATAGCCCTCTTTCCCCATGTAGGAGAAGGATCAGAGCTTAATCCACCACGCTACTCCAATGCTGGTTGGCGGATATAGGTATCCCTACGATGAGTAACGATCGCTATCAGGTGTACATGTTAACAACCGGGACCGACAGCTTGCTTTCCGAGGCACGGTGGGGCGACCCACACGGACTGTACAAATATCCAGGCCACGGTAAACATCTGTATGGCCAATACATATGTTTGTCATGTGCGGGGATCGAACCCGCAACCGCCAACGCAAATGCAAACAAACCACCGTGACCTGTGACCGTTTCACCAACGCAGCGTCAAAAATAATCACGAGTTTATTACAAATACTCTGATTCCACCAAACCAACTTTTCCATTTACATTGGGGCTAGACATAGTAGGAAGTATCCTACTCAAAACCTGGAGTAGCCCGTGTGGGAAAATACATCAACCTTACAGGAGATCACAGCTAATTAATACTGCTCTCAAGTAGAGATGCGAGATTAAAAATAGGAGTTGAATAAAGTTTTTCTTATTCATTCTTTCATTCATTCATTCATTCATTTTCTCAGTCATTTCGGGTCGGATAGTCATTTTTTAATAACTAGTGGTCGCCCAGTGGTCGAAATTCGACCATAATTAAATTAAATTATGTCTGAACACTATTGAGGTTTTGTCGTCAAAGACTATACTTTTATGATAATAATCAAGTGTGTATAGTTTATATTGATTTAATAGTTTTTATTGATTTAGTATTTTTTTATTGTATTATAAAAAAAAAATATTTGCATTCTGTACTCCTTCTCTATATACACGTGCATAATTAAGTGTGTGAAATTTCATACTACTCCGGCCGCGCAATTTTGTAAAATGGGGTACAAAGTTTTTGCTTCACGTATTAATATATAGCAATGGTCGACCAGTGATCGAAATTCGACCAGAATTAATATAAATTATAAGTTTGAACATCATTAAGGTACTGTTGTCAAAGACTATACTTCTATAATAATAATAAGCAAAAAGTATATATATATAGGTATATATATGCGTCCGTGTGTCAAAACATGGTAGTGTGAGTAATTTTTTTTTTATTCATTTATGAATAATTTAAAAAAAATATTAGCATTCTGTACTCCTTCTCTATATAAACGTGTATAAGTGTGTGAAATTTGATACTACTCCGGCCGCGCAATTTTCGTAAAAAGGGGTACAAAGTTTTTTCTTCACGTATTAGTATATAGTTAACATAGTCGCTTTAGCTTTGCATGTGTACTAAATGGTTTATTTTTCTTTGTAAGAATTGAGGAATATTTGAATTCAAACATTATACAGCTGGTTAATATTAATAAACAATATTCTAATTTATATGACCTCTTGTGAATATATGAATCCTAAAACCCACGTTTTGCTTTTTGGAGAACATTTCCCTGTTTTATTTGGTATTTAAATTTAAAGTTAAGCTTTGAACTTTTTAATTCGAGACATAGTATTGAAAAATTCCCGCTATGAATTCATATGTTACGTAAAGCTGAATGCGTAAATGTTTTTTTTTTTTGGTTAACAGAAATCAAAATCTATTGAACAACAAATATACACTTTGATGTGAATTTTTTATGTAATATAGAGATATACTTATAAAAATACAAAAATTATATGAATGGGTATTATCTGTATGTGTTTAGAATTCCAAGTTATCTATCAAAGATGACTTTAAACAAGAATAGCGTTCCTATTTAATAATTGTCTAGACGGAAATTAAACAGTTCTGTATTTTAAAAGGCAGAATTAAGCACTGATAATTCTTTTAGCCATTCTATATAAGGCTCAAAAGCTTCGACTGCAAATGACCGACCCACCTAAATAATTTATTTAATATTCATGTATGATATATTTTTGAAAACGCATTTAGGAAGGTTTCCCACAATGTTGCAAGTCATGTAGTTACTACTATTAAATAATATGTAATATTGAGATATGTAGCTGCTGAACCATAACTTTTACGATAACCACGTGATACTGTAAAGATGCAACTATTAATTAATGCGATTTTTTAATTCCACATCAGAAAACATAGTACCAGCAATATCCCGACCCGTATGTCCATCAATACATTTTTTTTACATCAATTACTTTATTTCAAAGCAAGTAAACCAATTAATTATCAAAACTAATATTACAAATATTTCGAAAAATAAAATCAAGTTTCTTGATTTTTTTTTTCGCAGAAGTTGTCCAAAAAATATCATTTTGCACAGCAAATTAACTATTCTTTTAGTAGAAATTTAACTATTCTTCTAGCATATTTTCTATTGAGCATATTAAAAACTTGCTTGACAAAAAATACTCAAAATTTCAAATGACACGCTCCGAAAATTTATATATTTTTGTATAGCATTATTTCTTTCAGATGCTATGGACCATTAATAGGTAAATAGCATTTTATAAATAATCATCATTCATCATCATTCAGTCTATTGCAGTCCACTGCTGTCAAACGCAGTGTGGGACGTCCTCCAGCCCGTTGGATCGACGATCTACGTAAGATTGCCGGTGTGGGCTGGATGAGGATTATCAATAATGGCTGTACATAATTAATTATATTTCGAACTTCCCCATCACATTGACTCAAACATATATGACGCTTGGAAGAAATCACAAAATGCTATTGGTATATTTTGTGACCTATCAAAGGCATTCGATTGTGTGGACCACGGGATCTTATTAAGTAAACTTGAGTATTACGGCGTTAATGGTAAAGCTCTTAATCTAATTGCTTCATATCTATCTAATAGAATTCAACACGTATCAATAAACGGAACGAAGTCTTCTGGATCTGTGCTAAAAATGGGCGTTCTACAGGGGTCGATTCTGGGTTCATTTCTTTTTTTTTATATATATAAATGATCTGACATTTTATGTTAAATATATAATATATAATGATATAGTGCTATTTGCAGATGACACTTCTCTAATATTTAAAATTGATAGGAAAAAAGTAAATTATGATGACGTGAACACTTCTTTGTTGCGAATTCAAGATTGGTTTAAAATAAACAACTTGGTTCTGAACGCCAAAAAAACCAAGTGCGTTGTGTTTTCGTTACCTAATGCTAGGCATCCAAATTATAATTTTATAATAAATAACGAGAGGCTTATTGTCAATGATACTACAGTTTTCTTAGGGATACATTTGGACTCAAAACTTCAGTGGAATTCGCATTTATCATCCTTGAATGGTAGACTCTGCTCTGCAGCATTCGCAGTTAGAAAAGTACGACAACTGACCGACGTTGCAACTGCACGCTTAATATATTTTAGCTATTTCCATAGTGTTATGTTTTACGCCCTGTTACTGTGGGGTAATGCTGTAGATATTATTTATTATATATTATTTATATATTATTGATTTATATGTGCAATCAGAATTTTTAATTAGAATTTGTTCATTATTATATATTATGTATATGTAAGTATAGTTATTAATAATTCAAAACAATAATATTATTACTTATAAGATTTATAAATACTCCTTGTTAAAATCGCGTCGACATTTCGAAATTTCCAATTAATTCTTCGAGTGTGATGGTAATTGTGGTAAACATTAATTCTCCAAAAAAATCGGGATCTCATCAATGCACATCACACAACAAAACGACGCCTCAAAGCGGAGAAGTAAACATAAAATGATTACCAAATTTTAAAAACGTGTGAAACCATTAGAGATAGCAAAATATAACGAAAATAAAAACAAAACTAAAAATACTATAAGGAAAACAACGAGAGATCAATATTTTTTTAAAATGCGTTAGGAAAAATTGGCAAATGTCCCGAATAGCATATTTTTAGGATTCCGGAAGAATAACAGAGTTAAATAAAACAATATATAATTATAAACCTACGTGTTAAAAAAACATTTGCTAGTATATTTTCTATTTTGTGCAAAACTGTTGCTCTGTTTGAGAAGATAGAAACAAAAAACAATAATAATGTCGGTTACCACGCGTAGTATCGAATTTCGCAGTTAAAGTTGCGAATATTATCATTTATATATAATACAACAAAATAATCATGTATAACAAAATCCCACAAACGATATATTAAAAGTTTATATAAACGAGCGATTCTTGTATATATATACCTACGAGTATATAGAATCTGAATCTCGGAAACGGCTCAACGATTCATTTTTAGAAAATGTAGTTTTATCCCAGTTTTTAGACAATGAAAAAATGGCTACAATGTCGTTAGAATATGAAGGTGAATTTCGCATTTGTCAATAAAGTTGTAATAGCTTAGGTGGGAAATCGGCCGGTCGTGATCGACCGAAAAGACCACAGTTCAAATCCTCAAATATCCAGATCGATTAATTATTTTTTCTTTTTTTCTAACTGCACTCGTTATTATGTTATTACGTCGGTAAAATCGAAAAATATTATTCATATTTTATAAATATGTAATTCGTATTTAAATATAATTTGCAAAAAACACGATTTACTAAAAATACCGAGCTATGCTCGGTCACCCAGGTCGCGCTGATCAAGTTCCTAACCATAACAAAGGCTAACCGTCAGGTAAGCCAGGCCATATGCGAGAAAATCATCCAGACCTACCAGTACCACCACGAAAAGTTGCTGGAGGCGGAATTCGAAGAAGTCGAAGCAGCCATTTATAATAACGACACCCGGCAAATCCTCAAGGGAAAAATCAAGGCAAAAAAAGAAAGAAGAACCTTAAGGAGAAGCTGTAGCACCGCTATGGCAATAAGGCCAAAACGAAGGTGCGCACTATGGCGTCCATACTGGCAGATAGTTTTCGTGAGGGTGTTAAGATAAGCCGACTAATGGTGGACAAATCCCTCATGAAGCATTTCGGAGCTATAGTCATGGCTGCTCTGCTTTCGGCAGCGGAGGAGGTGGTCCTCATCGGAGACGTAAACCAGCTGCCGTACATCGACAGGGAAAACCTGTGCGAGATACGGTACAGCAGACCTTACCTGTCAGTAGGTATCTCGTGTGAGCTGCCTTGCACGCATCGAAAGCTAAAAGACGTTCCTTTCACCATCAGTGAAGTGAACGACAGGATCTACAGCTCGAGTTCGATCATCCGCTCCCTGCGCAAGGAAGGACTCACCGGCTCACGAATATCAGCCGAACAGAACCGGACCCTGTACCTGATTTTCACGCAAGAGGAAAAGAATGCGTTGATAAGTCGGGGATACAGGGCCGGAGAGGGGTCGAGAGTCATGACTATTCATGAGGCACAGGGACAGACACGTGCAAAAGTCATTGTTGTTCAGACGAAGGTGGAGAGGCCCCAAACCCATGACAGTGTGTCGCATGCGTTGGTCGCGGTGACTAGACACACTTTTTTTTTTTTTACAAGTCATATACATCCACGGGCTTATGAACCCATGCCCTTTTTTACTCTAAATACATGCAAATTTTTATTTTTATTTTTTTCTATTTCAAGGTAGTCGTTACTCAGCAACATCGCTGTTCAAGTCAGACTATGTTTGTTTTTAATGTCTCCAAAAGAGACGTGAGTCCACCGACCGGTTCTTAATCTAATGTATGGTACAACTTTTTTTTTTTTATTATTATTTCCTTATAATACTATACCTATATCTAGCTAAATCTTACATTATTTACATGCGTAATAATCGTTTTCTTAGAAATATATTTTTTAATATTGTCTATATTACTACCAACTTACTCCTCCCAAGCAAAGCAACCTATTCGAATTTTATTTTGACATCTCGTGAATACTCTCAACGACGGCGGTGTCTCTATTATGAATCGCCATCTTGAGACTATGCTCGAGGATGTCTTTTTCCGTAGCCTCCGCCGCCCTCCCGACGAAACGACAGATCGCGTCATCTCTATAGTCGGTGTAGTAGACACAGGCCTTGGTGTGTCTAGTCACCGCGACTATCGCGTGCGAAACGCTGTCATGTATTCGCAGCCTCCCACTTCTCGTCTGGATGACGATGACACTCTCACTCGTCTGGCCCTGCGCCTCGTGGATAGTCAAGACACGCGACCCCTCCCCTTTCCCGTATCCCCGGTCCACCAGCAACTTCTTCTCTTCCTGCGTGAAGACCAGGTATAGGGTCCAGTTCTGTCTTGCAGAGATTCGCGCGCCCGTGAAGCTTTCCACGCGCAGGGAACGGATTATTGAGCTTGAGCTATAAATATCTTTGTAGACCTCGCTGATGGCGAAGGCGACATCGTGATGATGACTAGACACACTAACACCTGTGTCTATTACACCGACGACAAGGACGACGCAATCGGTCACTTTGTCAGAATGGCGATGGAGGCAAACCGTAGGCAAATCAATAGGGATGCTGACGTCATTGAGAATGTGCTCGGAAGCTGGCAGCGGGCGCTGATTTAGAAAAATGAGTGTGTTTGTCGACAATGCGGTGAATTAACATTATAGAGCATATGTGATAAATATGAATGTGATGTATAAAGCATGTAGTGTGTTTAAATAGTAACGCATAGAGCATGTAGCATGAAAAAAAACCATAGTCGTAAATACTTATCTATATCTATAGGTATATATATATATATATCTCACGGTCAGTTTGGACTCACCATCGAATTAGAGACAATAAGCTTTAGTTCGTAATTTGTAGCATGCAGTGTTAAAAAAATAATAGGCCCAAAAAAGCCCATGGATGCTTAAAAAAAAGACAGTACAATAAAGTACAAAGTACAGTGAAGAGTAATAGTTATGTAAAACATTTGCAGGAAAATCTTAAAGTGTAGTGCAACAGTTGTAACGTAAACGGTACTTAACACATAAATTTTATTATATATGTCGGCGCGAGACACTCCGATGTATAAAACACGTTTCTACAATTCGTGTTTAAACCTGTTTATTACACCATAAAACACCTATTTTCATGATGCAAAAAATAGGTGATATATGAGACGAAATGTTCATATATCGTTTGATTTTACGAAAAAGGAACGATGCTTCCATTTTTGGTGCGCTGTCTGTCGCTTTAAAATACGGTACGACGGGCGCACTAGATTCAATCATAATCTTTGTCTTGTCGGATTATTAAAATTTCTATTGTGTATTGTAAGTATTACCATTAGAATTTATGAAGAAAAGTACAAATAAAATAAAGAAATTCATATAGAATCTCTTTAGTTAAACTATGCCACGCCTGGCTGCCTGTCACTAAAGTTTAAAATTAACGCCCGATTTCTGAAACGTTTGTCAAAGTATAGGTCTACTAAACGGCTGTTAGATTTAATACAGCTGTCAAATCAATTTAAGTTAAAACGATGTCAGTATGAATGTTCAATTTGTATTCATTGAAATATTGTTATCGAGTGTAACGTTAAAGTTATTAATAAAAGTGTTGTAAAATTAAAGTTATTGTTTTGTATCGAAAATAGTGTAGTAGTAGTAGTACTGTATGGTTACGGATGCTGTGCGGTTACGGCAATGAAGAATATATCCACCCCCTCTCTTCCCGTGGGTGTCGTAAGAGGCGACTAAGGGACAACACGGTTCCACTACCACCTCAGAACTTAAAAAGCCGACCGATGATGGGATGACCATCCAACTACTGGCAATGAAATACACAGGTCGTAGACGGGCAGCAGCATCTTCGGTGCGACAAAGCCAGCCCTGCGGTCACCAACCCGCCTGCCCAGCGTGGGGAGTATGGGCAACACACATGAGTTCACATCATTTTTGGCGTGAACTTGTGGAGGCCTATGTCCAGCAGTGGACTGTGATAGGCTGAAATGATGATCTTTTATCGCTTAACTCTCATTAGCACCCAGTAGGGTGTTGTGTAAGGATGATGATGATGATGATCGAAAATAGTGTTATTATAAAACGAATCATCATGACGTTGGTATAGCACGCACATGATTATATTGAAGATCATAGGTATGTCATATTACTAACGTCGCTTTATTAAGAAACCTACTTTAGAGAACCTTCTTCGTTATATATCATTAGCTGGCCTGGCGAACTTCATATCGGCTTATTTTTTTTTTTATTTTTTTTTTTGTTAATATATAATTAATTATTTATATCGAAATAAAATATAGCGTAGGTAACTTACAAGTTGGATCAAACTCATAGAGCAACACGGAGGGGAGTAGCCATTGCGTCTGCTACCGATACAAAATTGTCTGTCATTTTTTGCGGGGGGAAATTACACACATGCACACTTTATCTAATTCCCACACAAAAATAATCGTCTGTCACTACGAAACTCACACATACTAAATTAAAAACACACTTACATTTTTCACACACACATAGATACATTCTGTGTCATTACAGTATAATGACACGCCGCAACTACACTGACAAGTTTCTTACAGCTATGGTTGTAACAACTGTCGATATCCATTATCGATAAATTCAAGTACTCGGTTAGGGAAATTAGGTTTTTAAAGTGATACAAAGGTAAGATGTTATTATAAAAATAGGCTTAATTTATTATATACTACAAATCAAACATTTTCATGTAAAATAAACGATTATAAAGAGTAAAGATTTGATTGTTTGTTTGTTAGCATTAAATAGGCTCCGAAACTACTGGACCAATTCAAAAAATTATTTCACCGTTGAGAAGCTACATAATCCTTGAGCGACATAGGTTATACTATATTTTCAAAAATATTAGAGATCCTTACTAAAACTCCAATAATGTAACCCAAGGGATAAAAAAATAATCTAAAAAATTCCTTACATTGCGTACGCTGCAAAAACTAATGATAATAGAAATATATAATGTAGTAAGACTTTGTACAACACATCATTATCTACAATAATTGTATTTGCTCGCAAACGAAAACAAAACTGACTTCAATTACATCGACAAGTAATACAATATACGTAATACATACGCGTTATCAAAGGTTACTCAAAAAGTTGTTATCAGATCTCGATGAAATTTAAAGGCGACCACATGATAAACATCAGCTTTCTATTAAATTAAAAATCATCAAAATCGGTCCACCCAATCAAAAGTTCTGAAGTAACATACATAAAAAAATACAGTCGAATTGAGAACCTCCCTTTTTGGAAGTCAGTTAAAAAGTGTCGCGACAGCCTATGTCTAACTATTATAATTATGTTACAATACGTTTGGTGCAACGTTGTTGTGCCAAACAATGCCAGTCTACAATAAACGATTTAAAGTTAACATACATTTTGAGGAGTTGATGATGTACACGGTGATGTCAACGAATCGGGAGTAGGGAGCGTAACACTAATGGCATCATAAGATGATAGCTTGTCATCTGCTAGATTTAATGATTTGTTGATGACTCTGAAAGGATGGACATTGTTCATTTTCAAAGTTGATAAATCTAAGCTTCATTTCACTACTATGACTAAGGTGAACCATATCTTGATTACCTTGTACATGAGACAAAAAAAAAACTTACGGGACAAAAACAGTGTAGCGTTAGTGTTGGTTTGGTGCCCTCGAGTAATCCTTGTATTGTTCGCCAACACTTAAAAGTTAGTGGTATTGATATGATCTGAACAAATTACACTATTTTTTGTGGGCGTCCAACTTAATCTGTTATTACCATTTTTTCCATGTATCCCTTAAATTTGGATTTTTAGAAAACCTGCCAAATTTTTATGTTAAATATTATGGTGGAAGTTCACATTAAGTAATTCTAGTAAAATGTATTAATACTCATAATACGTGTATTATATTTAATTTAATGCATTTTTATTATATAACTATGGTTATTAAAATAAGCTACCAATATAATATTTTAAATAAATCAAAATCTCAAAAATGTCTGTCTCATCTTTTGCCTTTGCCATTTTTATCGATAGCCGTCTACAAACAAACCGGTAACAACACTATCGCTCGGCGACAGTGACTTCTCGGAAATAGACTCCGATCAGTCGCTCGACTGATCCGCATATTGTATGCGGGCGAGCGGCCTGTGTTGGTAAACAAGTCGAGTCAACACGAACGATAATATTTGTAATTTTTAAGTTTAAAAAAGGTTTAAAAGAAGTATACAAGTAATAATGTGATTAAAAAATACTTACGTATGAAAGGTAACGCCATGTTTTAGTAAATTAGACGTGGCAGATCTTTTTTTGCAGTAAAAAACAGAACAATTTGGCATTTTTTGAAGGACGTTGATTCAGTCGCGCAACTAGATTTAGTCTAGTGATCAGTGCGGCGGCAACTAGTTTTATTGTTTGCATATGGCCATTTGGCCTTATACCTTGACAGAGGGGAACGCCTGTACATGGCTACTCCCCTCCGTGTTGCTCTTTGGATCAAACTGAACACGATGAGCAAATTTGATTAAAATATGTTAAGCTAATGTTAAGTACCTAGTTTAGAAGTCCATCCGCGGACAAACAACGTGATGCGTAATTTATACTCGAAATAATACTCGAAATCATGTTGAACCTAAATACTTTCCTAACACTTTATTGCGGTTGTACCTTTGAAACGCGTTAACAGTAGCAGTATTTTTTGGAATTTCATTTTTTAATCTCTTTTTTTTAACCGACTTCCAAAAAAGGAGGAGGTTCTCAATTCGACTGTTTTTTTTTTTTTTTTTTATTATGTATGTTACATCAGAAATTTTGCCCGTGTGGACCGATTTCGACAAATTTTCTTTTAATCGAAAGGTGGTGTGTGCCAATTGGTCCCATTTAAATTTATTTGAGATCTAACAACTACTTTTCGAGTTATATCTAATAATGCGTTTTTACTTGACGCTTTTTTCATCGACCTACGTTATATTATACCGCATAACTTTCTACTGGATATACCGATTTTGATAATTATTTTTTTGTTAGAAAGGAGATATCCCTAGTTTAGTACCATGATAAGGAAACCAGGATCTGATGATGGGATCCCAGAGAAATCGAGGGAAACTCTTGAAAATCCGCAATAACTTTTTACTGGGTGTACCGATTTTGATAATTCTTTTTTTGTTGGAAAGAAGATATCCCTTGTTTAGTAACGTGATAAGGAAACCAGGATCTGATGATGGGATCCCAGAGAAATCGAGGGAAACTCTTGAAAATCCGCAATAACTTTTTACTGGGTGTACCGATTTTAATAATTTTTAATTTAATCAAAAGCTGATGTTTGTCATGTGGTCACATATAAATTTTATTGAGATCTGATAACTACTTTTTGAGTAACCTTTGATAAAGCGTAGTTACTTGACTATGATTTCGTCGATCTACGTTATATTACTCGTCGATGTAATTGAAGTCGGTTTTTTTTTCGTTTGCGAGCAAACACAATTATTTGTGTTTCAGCATATAATAATAGTTTGTTATTACTAACAGAAATTATAATAATTTATAATTGTTGTCATTCTAATTAAATTTTTAACGAATATTTGTTTATAATTCAGAATATGTTGCAAGGAATTGATCATTTTCATGTTACCCTCACATTTCTTTACCAAATCAAATTTAACTGTTCTGTTTGTACTTTGTTCGGTTGATGTTTATAACTAATAAGCGGGTAATCGTGTTTTAAAGCTGCTATCTGATGTTACTTTATTTATAACTTACATTTATGTGCATGTTATTTTTTTATATTTTTAATGTTTAAAAAAACATTGTAGATTGGATGAAGTAAAATTAAATTATTGTTAATTTGTACTTCCATATTATTACTTATTATGAATGATGTATTCACTTTAAAATGCAGCATATCTAGTTTTGTTCGTATAATTTAAATTTATTGCTCTCTATCGATGTAGTTGCATCTGGAGGATTATAATTAAATAAATGAATATAAATCAAATCCAAATTGTAATTTTCTTTAAGTTCAGTTCTAATAAATAAAGAGTCCACGACGCTTGAAATTTAGAATTAAGGTTTTGGTAGGATAAAATATTTATGAAGGTTTATAAAGGTTTATTCTTTATTGCACTTAAAAAAAAAATGAAACAAGTAAAAATCATATTTACAAAGAAGGTTGGCAAAGGTAAAGGTACTTATAGTTTTTTATGTCTGTATTCTATAGCATTTAGTAAAAATAAGAATAACGTTTCTAATTGTTTATTTCCGTACACCTATTTTATTCTGTCTCAGGCTACCTCACGATAGTAATCTACTTCGTCGTTCATAAATATTTCCTTGAACCTATTCATTCAACGTTATTATTTTAATCCAGCTGGTGGTTTGGTGTAAAAAAAAGCTTCACAACGATTAATATTGATAGTTGTATCCACCTTCGTTTATGTTTGACAAAGAAGAAGAAGAAGAAGAAGAAGAAGAAATATACTTTATTGTGCATATTACATAACATACATCTTTAAAAATAAAATTTGCAAAACAATACTATGCACAAAGGCGGTCTTATCGCTAGGTAAGCGATTTCTTCCAGACAACCTTGGGGTAGAGGAGATTTTAAAATAAAAACAGTAGGGTTATCAAAAGGCAAAACAAAAAATTAAAAACAAAGTAGATCCTACATTCTAATAATAATACAATAATATATATATATATATATATATATATATATATATATATAGTATATATTATAAACATATAAAGAATTAAATACACAAATAAATACATACCCATTACATTATGCTTTAACGTAAAATATATACACAAATAAATACATACCTATTACATTAATTATGAAGTAGATAATAATTAATCATAAATATAATATTGAATAATTATCGACAGCACATTTACGAATAAC